>NC_134406.1:144782044-144817044 GCF_038048845.1 Mixophyes fleayi | reverse complement strand
TCTCTGAAAAGTGTGAGAATTTGGTGAAGTTTGGAGTAGATAGAGGGAGCATAATATTCCTTTTCAGATCCCACGTGACTAATTATAACGTTGGTGGCTAGGGAGCTAACATGCTTTCTGAAGTTTAGGGCAGCACCACCAGGAAAAAAAGTTCCACAATTTCTTTAACAGGCTTCTGAAGCACCTGGACAAATGTTACTGATTCTAGGGGGGACACAATACCATTAATATAGTAGTTTCTAGGCATTCTCTTTAATGTGAACATTAGTGGATGACTTCCCAACTCATTTGTAGATTTCTGCCCCCCCGAGTCTAATAGTTTGCTAAAATAGGCTTCCCATTTCCCATAGCATAGATACTTCTCCCCACGTTGGCTCTTATGGGTAAAGTATAGAAGAGATATCGTAATCTCAAGAGGACGTTTATCTTTACTGATAGGACGCGCCACACCGAGGAGGTAATGAGGTTATTCTATGATTGTAGATGATTTTAATAAGGTTGAGATGGGAGGGGTGATGGTTATTTGGCTTGGAAGTGATTTTCAACCTTTTTGTAAAGTATAAGCCCCCAGAAACTTAACTTTTCCCTTCAATTAGCACTAAGCAAAATTGAGTTGAATGAAAAAAAAAAAAAGCTGTTCATTTTAAAGTTGTACCTGAAAACACTGAATCTCATCAAACAATTTGGAAGCTAAATTAAGGTTTCTTTTTCCTGCCATTGGTGGACACTGCGAGACGCTGGGGGTAGTATCGTAGTGGGTGTGGAGTTTAGGCACTTATCAACTTCTTTGATCTTCACTCTCCTACCCTACTATGCCTCTCTCCTGTGGATACCTCAGTTTTTTTTAAGTGCCTTAGGAGTTGGGACACTTTGGTATAAGCTCCGTCCTATATTTATTTTAGGTTATTAACATGTTTTTATTTTACATTTTTCTTCTCAAGGTGCTATGCGGGGATTGATCCTAAGACCCTGAGGTGTGAACAGTCTGTCGGCTTCCTTCACTCTGGGTCCCTGCGAAAGTTGAGCTGCAGCTCACTTGCCCTGCACCTTTTGCCGACTGTTCATCCCCTACAGGCGAGCTTTTAGCCAGGATCAATTTTATTTCATTTTGCTATTAGGGCTATAGGTGCCCCACATAGGAACTCCCTTAAATATGGACTCCGGCACACTATTAGATGTTGTGCGGGGGAGATGCAGGGATCTGTCTCCCCCCACCGGCGGAAATACCGGCAAGCCCTATCCCACTAGACAACGAGCATCGGAGGTCTAGCTGCCTCTGCTCTCCATAGGAGGTGGTGCAGACAACTGAGGGGACAGTACTCGCGCTGCCTGGGCACGAAAGCACAGAGTGTGTGCGGTAGACGCCGACAGCCATACTATGTATGCGCTGATTGACTTTACAGAGAGCCAGCCATTTTAGGGGTGGATCCAGAGGAGGAAATTCCTTCCATGCCCCTTTTCCTGTTCCTGCCACGGAAGTTGCCATATCGGGACTCTCACATCGTCGGGCTGCTCCTCTCCTCTCCTCTCTGCCTCTTTAGCGACTGCTATTGTTTTTATTGATCCATTTGTATTTAATAACATTGAAGGCCTGTTTATGTTGTTCACTAACAGATTGAGCACTGTACAGGGATTGGTGTATTTTTTTGTTTTTTTTTTGTGACCTGGTATATAGACTTGGTGTACAATCTTGCTGTGCTGTACATAGACACTTCTACTCAGACAAGTCATCTCGGTGGATTGTGTTATCAGTTTGTTTAAACCTGTAATACTTTTCAAATATATCTGACAAGGGGACCACCAAAAGTAAGGGATCCTCTGGGGTGTCTGTGATGTTTTATACTTGTGCCAAGTGTAGCAAAAGGTATCTATTGGACAGCATAACCAGGATGCTCTTTGCACCGGTTGCGATGCCGGGACCCAGGAGCGTTGTGTCCCAGCAGTCGTGGAAGAGCCACTTTAGGTCAAGTCCCTTGCCTCAGTCATGTAGAGACTCACCAGTGTGCTGTTGCGGTCCACAGAGGTACGCGAATGCACTTTTGCAAACGCACACTCGCTATACCTAGGAGACGCAGGCACATCCTCTCAAAGCCAATCAGCTCAGGGTGAGGAGCACCTGCTCTCTGTAACCCACAGGGCCTAGATAGTCATTCTGGATGTGGCCCAGGGCTGCGATTCAGATTATTCCTCTGATGAGGAAGGGGGATTAGAGCTATATACACAGAAAGAGGACTCGGTTAGCACAACAGATTCTGCCTGAATGTAGATAATGTCATCTTGGGTATCAGGCATACCTTAGGGTTCCCAGACCCTGAACCCAGAGCCCCCTCGGGGTTCACCTTGTTTAAAAAGACCAAAGCCCAGGTGGCGGCTTTTCCACCATCCCCCCAGATGAAGAAGATGGTAGCCGACGCTTGGCTTAGGTCGAATAAACAGTTTTTTTTTATGCCGGGCAGATTTAAAACACTTTATCCTCTCCTGGCAGGAGATTCGATATAATGGAAGGCTTCCCCCTGCGTTGACACCCCTGTAGCCCGCTTGTCCACCTCCTCAGCAATCCCCACCCAGGAGCAGGTGTCCCTCAGGGACACCAAAGACAAAAAGTGTGATCACGCCCTCTTTTCTGCCTACATAGCATCAGGTTACATGTTTAGACCCACCATCGCAGTGGCCTGGGCCAACAAAGCTGTCCAGAAATGGGCGGAGCAGTTAGTCACGGGCATTCAAAAAAACATACTGTGTGCTGAACTCCTCTCCTTGGTCGAACATATCCAGGAGACCTCTAATTATGTAGGGCAGGCAGCCATGAATGCGGTGTCCGTCAATGCTAGGCTCTTCGGCCTTATTGCATCTTGGCGTACCTTATAGCTACGCTCGTGAACCACGGATGCCGATTCTAAAAGAGCCCTAGAGATTTTGCCGTTTGATGGGGTCACTCTGTTTGGGGCAGAGCTAGAAAAAGTCATTGAGGTGGCCAAAGGAGGTAAAAGTAACGCACTCCCCATGGAGTATTAACAAACCACGTCAGGGGCGCTTTCAGTCCTTTCCCTCCTCCTGGGGCTGAGGCAGACCGCCGAGAGGTCAGTCGTCTGCCCCCTGGGCAAGGTATAGCCAGAATCTGTAGGGGGACCTCCTTCGCTTCCAACGGCAGTGGTGGGCAGCCACCGCACTAGTTTGGACACGGGGGGTTGTGTTGCGGGACTACATAGACCTAGTCCGGCCACCACCGAGGTTCTTCTTGACCCCTATCCCCTCTTGCCCCCTCAGGCGCCAGGCACTTCAGGAAGCTATTCTAAAGTTACTAAGGGTCCGTGTCATTGTTTCTTATCCCAGCGCAGGAGAGAGATCAGGGTTTCTACTCTAGTCTCCTCCTAGTGCAAAACAGGACGGATCCTTGCGACCAATCTTAATCCTGCAGTTGCTACACAAGTAGGTAATTACGCAGAGGTTCAAGATGGCGTCCCTTCAGACTGTCATGGCAGGTATGGAGCAAGGAGAGTTCGTAGCGTTCATCGACATAAAGGATCCCTACCTGCATGTTCCCATATGGGGTCTGCATCACTGCCTTCTCCGCTTCGCAGTTGGAGCTTCCCACTCTCAGTTCAGGGCCCTACCCTTCGGCCTAGCTACCGCTCCACGAGTGTTCACCAAGCTCATGGCCACAATGGCGCGGATTCTGAGACAGCAGGGAGTCCCAATAGTCCCCTATCTAGGCGATCTCCTCCAGAAGGCTCTGTCGGCGGAACTCTTATCACGCCATATCCAAACCTCCATGCGGTTCCTGGAAGCCCACGGGTGGATTCTAAAC
This sequence comes from Mixophyes fleayi, assembly GCF_038048845.1. Taxonomy (NCBI): domain Eukaryota; kingdom Metazoa; phylum Chordata; class Amphibia; order Anura; family Limnodynastidae; genus Mixophyes; species Mixophyes fleayi. The sequence goes on along the minus strand of NC_134406.1, from coordinate 144,813,236 downwards.
GTACTGAAATACTCCCTCATTCCAGCTCAGCAAATGCGCTTTCTGGGTCTTCTGTTCGACACGGTAACACAGAGAGTCTACTTACCAGAAGCCAAGGTCAGCGCTCTTCTGCTCAGGACCAGGACCTTGCTGGCCCGATCTCAAGTTTCCCTTCTCTGCTCCATGAAGCTTCTGGGGACCATGGCTTCGGTATACGAAGCAAAACAGTTTGCTCCGTTCCATTCTCCTCCTCTCCAACTGAAAATCCTCGGGATCTCTGGAACATTTAGACAGGTAGATTATTTGCCTGTCGGAACCCCCTTGCCTCTCTCTGGCGTGGTGGTTGTCCAGACAGAATCTGGTCAAAGGACAGACTCTCCAGACCGGCCTCTGGACCTTAGTGACCACATATGCAAGTCTGTCAGGCTGGGGAGGGGTAACAGGGTCCCTAAGATTTCAGGGACTCTGGTCTCCCCAAGAGACCACACTCTCGATCAGTGTCCTAAAGCTCAGAGCGGTTCTCAGGACATTGACAAGGGCACAGAGGTTCCTAGCAGGGAAGCCATTTCAAATCCAAATAGACAATGCCACGGCCGTGGCATATCTAAACCACCAAGGAGAAACTTGCAGTGATGGGGCCATGTGAGAAACAGCCAAGATCATGGTATGGGCGGAGCGCCACGTACCCCAGATTTCAGCCGTTTACATCCCAGGCGTAGAGAATTGGGAAGCAGACTTCCTCAGCAGGCAGAGGGTTCATCCAGGCGATTGGTCCCTCTGAAAGGAGGATTTTGCCCTCCTAGTGGAACGCAGGGGCATGCCAGAAATCAACCTCATGACCTCCAGGCTAAATCACCAGGTTCCCCTGTACTGCTCAAAGTCCCGGGATCCTCTAGCACACTCCGAACGCGATGTCAGCCCCATGGCAGTTCCGACTGGTGTACCTGTTTCCCCCAATACCCATGCTCTCGCGGGTACTAAAAAATTCTAAAAATGAAGCGGGTCCCCACAATCCCAGTGGCCTCGCAGGGCATGGTTCTCAAACACTCTAAGGCTGACAACGGACCGGGGGGAAGGTTCAATACTCCCGTGATGAAGTTGTCTTTAAAACCATATGAAGCGAGCGCTCTCATTATGAACGAGTCACCACACACTGTCAAAGTCCTTCTCTGTTTTCAGGAAAGAAAAGGTTATGATAGACTAGATTAATAACACAGGTCTGCGATGACAAAGCTTTTTTAACAAATTTATGTGATACTTATAGATTTTTGGCTTCTGAACACGAAAATGACTCCTGATTTTTGCAATCACATTACGTTTTTCTGCAAAACATGTATTTATGAAGAAGTAATTTTTTTTCATATTCTTTAAAATAATGTATTCTGCCTACATTTATTATAAAACATTGTCTTAAATGAATTCAGTTGGCAGTATAGAACGTTGCAATTCAGTTCTCGTCATAAAACTTCCCCCCCGCCCAGTGCCAGATTGGCGGCCGGCCCGAACGGCAGTTAGACTGAGCGGCCCGGGTGCCCGCTGCCCCCTGCCCCCGGTCCAGCCCACCCCTGCTACCCATCAAGTAGCCATCATAGAACAAATTACAGTGCCAGGCTTCATGCAGCAGCTCCTCGTGTAGTTTGGGGGCGGAGCTTGTGACTGTGAGTTGCAGGCTCAGGACCCCGGAGAAGGAGAGAGCTGAAGGGAGGGCCGGCCACCACACAGCCTGCACAATTCTGCCACTGATATGAGCGCTGAAGCATTTTGTAACGAACACGTGTTTAATGCTCGAGTTTTCATCTGTGCCTTTCGAATAGTTGAAGATGGCGTTGAGACAATGTAAAACTAGTGCAGATGTCTTTTGTTATATTTGTGGACAATATACTATAGAAAAATTAAGAAGAAACAGGTGATTTCATAAAAAAAGGCATATTTTGCTTATTTCGGAATAAAGATATTACATCAAGATAAACAGTGGGCTCCACACAAAGTTTGTTCGGCTTGTGTTGAAATACTACGGAAATGGATCGTTGGTAAGAATAAAGCTTTATCTTTTGGTGTTCTTATGATATGGAGGGAGACAACTAATCACATGAATTGCTATTTTTGCGCAATTGATGTTAAAGGACATAATGCTTAAACCAAGCACAAAATCACCTTCCCTGTTGTGGTATCGGTTTTGTATTGGATTTGACATGGACCTGAATTACCAGTACCTAATTCACCTACTGATATTGACAATATATTGTTACAAACTTCTCATGATATTCTGAGTAGTGATGAAATATTTCATGCAGAATGTTCAGTAATACACTGCGACCGCTGAAACTGAATCAACTAAATGATTTGGTGAGGGATCTTGGACTCCCCAAAGATGCAGCCGAGCTGCTGGGATCTCGTTTGAAGGAAAACAATTTATTAGATCCCAACACTACATATTTTTTGTATCGACGGAGAGAAGTGGGATTTACATATTTTTATTATGAAAGAGGACAATATCGTTTATTGGAAATATATCTAAGGCTTAATGCAAAAGTATGCTATTGAATACAATCCGGAAGAATGGAGGTTATTCATAGATTCTTCAAAAATAAGTTTAAAAGCTGTTTTATTGCACAATGGCAACACATGCATGTCAATACCATTGGCACATTCAGTCTATCTTAAAGAAACATGAAAATTTGAAAACTGTTTTGGAACGGATTGGATATGCAAGACACAACTGGTTAATATGTGGAGATCTTAAAATATTATGCATGGTACTTGGCCAGCAACAAGGTTGCACCAAATTCCCATATTTTCTCTGTGAATGGAATAGCAGAGCTAAAAATTTACATTGACGAAAAAACAATTGGCCAGCTACAAAAAGTTTAGAAATTGGATTTGATGACATTTTTTCCAGTTTAGTAGATCCAAATAAAGTTTTACTTTCACCTCTACATATAAAATTAGATCTGATTGAAACAATTTGAAAGTTTCTCCATCTTTAGGCAGTGCTTTTACAAATATCTTTGCACCAAATTCCCTAACATATCTGATGCTAAACTGAAGGAAGACCTTTTTACAGGCCCTGACATTAGACCGTTAATGAAAGATGAACATTTCGGGCATGTAATGAATATTGTGGAACTTTCGGCGAGGACAAGTCATTTTTAAAATTGCAAAGACAATGCGGTGTTAAGAACCCTCCCTTCCTTCGTTCCAAAAGTAGTTTCGGCTTTCCATCTGAACCAGGAAATTGTAGTTCCGGTTTTCTCATCTACCGTATATACTCGAGTATAAGTCGACCCGAATATAAGCCGAGGTACCTAATTTTACCACAAAAAACTGGGAAAACTTATTGACTCGAGTATAAGCCTAGGGTGGGAAATGCAGCAGCTACTAGTAAATTTCAAAAATAAAAATGATATATACAATCTATAAAAACAAATGTATTGTTCCCAGACTAGATAAATAAATAGGATGATTGACTGGTGTAGCAATACCAACATGTAATATATCACAAAGGATATATAGGAGATGCAGACCTCAATAAACAGTACTGAAGGGAATGGTGGTATATCCGGAGGCTCCAAACTGTATAGGACATAACAATAAGTAACAATGCAGAGCAGTGTTGGAGTGTATAACTCACGATTTCTTGATAGCAGTTCTCAGTCCATCCGCGGTATTCCTTAAAGACTGCAAGCAAACAGATGGGGTGCGCTGACTATAATAGCCGTCCAGACACAAAGTCTTTTGAAGGAAAGTTCCTAGCTCCGTTTGGTCCTACCACTCCAATAGCGCTGGTTGAAGTAGTGATGTTTCCATTCTTCAGACGCGCCTGTGCAGGAGGTTCCTGACGTCCCGGCTGTTACGGATTTCCTCATGTCTCACTAAACAGGCTGTCAGTGCAGTCCAGCGCTGCAGCGGCAGAGGATGAATGGGATGTGAAGCGATGATTCATTTACCATTCATCGCTTCACATCCCAATTATCCTCTGCCGCTGCAGCGCTGGACTGCACTGACAGCCTGTTTAGTGAGACATGAGGAAATCCGTAACAGCCGGGACGTCAGGAACCTCCTGCACAGGCGCGTCTGAAGAATGGAAACATCACTACTTCAACCAGCGCTATTGGAGTGGTAGGACCAAACGGAGCTAGGAACTTTCCTTCAAAAGACTTTGTGTCTGGACGGCTATTATAGTCAGCGCACCCCATCTGTTTGCTTGCAGTCTTTAAGGAATACCGCGGACGGACTGAGAACTGCTATCAAGAAATCGTGAGTTATACACACCAACACTGCTCTGCATTGTTCCCTATTGTTATGTCCTATACAGTTTGGAGCCTCCGGATATACCACCATTCCCTTCAGTACTATTTATTGAGGTCTGCATCTCCATCACCCGAGTATAAGCCGAGGAGGGCTTTTTCAGCACAAAAAAAGTGCTGAAAAACTCGGCTTATACTCAAGTATTTACGGTACTTCCCATTTGGATCAACAGTCTATGGAAAAGTTAGATGTGGTTAGGGCTCTCCGCATTTATGTCAAGAGAACTTCTCAGATTAGACGTACTGATTCTCTGTTTGTTCTTTATAATGCTAGGCTCGAGACAGTCCATTGCAAGATGGATTACGGCAACCATTAAGCAAGCTTACATAAAGGCTAACCGTCCTGTGCCGGAGAGACTTGCGGCCCATTCCACCAGATCGGTAGGGGCGTCGTAGGCAGTGCGAAATGGGGCTTCTGCAGACCAGCTTTGCAGGGCAGCCACCTGGTCCTCTGTCCACACCTTTACAAAATTTTACCAGTTTAATGTATTTGCATCTGCGGATGCAAATTTCGCTCGTAATGCTTTACAAGCGGGGTTTTCAGAGCGGTCCCACCCTTAGGGGGCTGCTTTAGAACGTCCCCATGGTAAGCAGTGTCCCCCAGACCGGATGAAAGAGAGAAGAGTATTTATGTACTTACGTTAAATCCGTTTCTCTGATTCCGTCTGGGGGACACTGCGATCCCTCCCTTCTGCTTTTCTTCTGTGTGCTTTTGGTTGATTGGCCTTTTTTCCTTGGGGCTTTTTAATTAACTGACAGTAAGAGGAAGAGGCAGGGGGATTGTAGAGGGGAGGAGTCTGTCGGCAGTACTAAAAGTTAACTAGTTAGGTGCCAACTCCCCAAGCTCCCTCCACAACCCCATAGTAAGCAGTGTCCCCCAGACGGAATCAGAGAAACGGATTTAACGTAAGTACATAAACCCTCTAAGTAAAAAAAAAAAAAAAAAAGAAAATCCTCTTCAACGAGCACAGTGTCCAATGCTGCACACTGGTTGGTTGCCAATACATCTTATTTGGATGGATGCTGTGGCTGAAGTTGATGGGGAAGAAAGGGTTGATTTACACACATTAAAAAATATTTCATGCCAAATTTTAAAGTATTATTTACTTGGTTATGCCAAATTCCTGTGTAGGTAAATTTTAAAGGAATGCATGATTGTAATGTTGTTGGCAGGAAGTTCTATGCGCTAGATTCATCTTTTCCGTGGAAGAACCTCTTGACTCGTACCCAGGAAGGGAAAAAGAAGCAACTATACATGGTCTCTAAGGAACTAAGAAATGTACTACTTTATAACAGTGAGAAGATGAAGGTACTTTATATTTTTTTTATGCTGTTGTAGTATAAATAGCTAACTATTTCAAGTCTTATTTTAAAGTAAAATTAGTGATCAGAAATCGTTCTATCAACAGTCTATGATTCTGTTGAAATATTATAACAAAAGTTTTGGCCAATCCTTGCACTATTTTGTAATACTAAGGGTAATCGGGTGCTGAGACAGATCTAACCTCAAGTGCTTCCCAGTACATTTGCAATTAAATCAATCAATACCTTAAAATTAGTTTTGTGTCCCCTAGTTGTTGAACTGGTTATCAAACTAATTTTATTGGAGAAGTGCTTGGCGTTTTTTGCCAAAGGCAAAATTACCTGTACTTCTTAACTTTGATGAAGCTCTAGAAAGATCCCTTTTCGTAGTTGAGGGGTTTTGTCAAGAATTTTCCATTTTTAGCAGCAGCTTTGTACTTTATTAATATGGGATTGATTTGAAATATATAAATTGTGATCTTGAGAATAAAACCCAATTTTTTAATGTTTCTTGGAGGACACAGTTCATTAAAACATTCAATGGCTGTGAAACTTGATAGCCTTTACTGCTATGGCAACATAGAAGCCACACATCGGTTTTGGCTGGTACTGTGGGTCATTACCCCACCCCACCCCACCCCTCCAGTCAACAGGATTTCTTTGTAGGAAAAACTGGCGAAGATATTTTGTCAAGGAGTGCCTTCATGGACTGTTTGGATGCACTCTGAGGCACATTAGAGAATTGAGTTGTTAGAAAGGGATAAAATATTTTCCGTGCCCCAATCCCAAGGATGACATCTCAAAGCAATTGAGGTAACCTTGAAGAAAGGCTGCTTATCAGGAGAGGATACAAGAAAAGCAGAGGCATCTAATTTAACAGAAAAAAAAATTGCGATTTTTTTTTTTTTTTTTTTTTTTTTTTTTTTTTTTTTTTTTTTCGCACCAGAAAATAAATTTGCAACCTTTCAGTCTTCAATAGGGCACACGTGGGAGCTCCTTGTCCTGAGATAATTATAGTGTATTTTTATTGGGATATTACTGTGAGACATTCATGATAAATATCTGTAGCCACTAAACTGAATGTCTGAAAATTAATGCTAATTAAATTAACACACTGAATTGCTAAATCTGTATAGTATATAAGCAAATGGTGGGAGTTATCTGCCACCTCTTTCCATTCCTTGTCATATTTTGTGACTTTTTCCAGGCCTGGCCATTCCCACAATGATGCCTCAGATTCTTTACCATTGGGCCATTTCCTAATGTTGGTGTATTGAGGAATGTTATACCTTTTATTACTGACTGGAAAAGAGAATAATGGGTTAAACAAAAAGAAAGCAAATGCTAGAACCATACTAAATGGTGATGCTACCTGGCCTTTATAGAAATGTAGGACAGTCCTATCACAGCTTAGAGTGTATTTGTCACATAAATATTATGACAAACGGAAAATTATATAGGATTGAAGTCCCTTTTAAAACATATTTAAAAGACAGCACTAGAATACAATGAGGAGACTGATAAAATGTTCTATATTTTTTTTTTTTTTTTTTGTTGTCTAGACCTCATGGTATTTGACTACATTGGCTCACAGTAGCCCATAAGGGTATCAGACATTACAGACCAGTACAACTAGAATCCTCCATGCACTGGGAGAAAGTATATACACAAAGGTCTTCAGTACCAGGATTTTGCTATGAGCAGTCTCTGCAAACAACTGTGGTGTTGTTTTTTGTTTTTGTTTTTTTTTTATTTTATTATCCTTTCAAATCCTGTACATTAAGAATAATGACCATTCTGAACATCTTATATTTTGTCTTGTTTCCCTTTTGGAATTACCAAATTGAGCATTTTATTGTACCATGAGTGCAAAGAGCACTTTACATAGTACAAATGACATGTTTTATTTCATCATTCAATTAAACTGCAACATGTTTTCATTTCTAGTTAGTTTAAATGTTGAGCTCGGATGAGCTCCTCTTATGTGATTAGAAAGCACATCGGAGAGCGAGAGGTAATTTAGCAGCTCCTGAAAGGTTTGGTATTTTTATACTGTTTTCTGCACTGAATTGTGTAAGTAGATAACATTGTTTTGTTCATATTGGCAGGTAATCAATACTGGTATAAAAGTGCTGTGCCGAAATAATGATGGGGAACAGTATGGATGCGCTTACAGGCTAGCGCAAGAGGTAATTTTTAAATACTTTGCCCCTAAATGGATATAGAAGCATGGTACCATAAAGCGTGTGTTTGTACCTTTTTTAGTTCAATAGATTTATAGCAAAGATTTATTTTTTTATTTTCACACAACAATGCAAAACATTTCCGATTAATAAAACAGTACAGCATATAACTCGTCAGGAGGGTTAAACATAACAAAGTTTTTCTTGTTTTTTTTAAATAAAATTGTAAAGGATAAAGGGATAGGAGAAGAGCAATGGGAAAGAGGGAAGGGATAAATGCAAGGGGAGGGGGTGGGTTGGACAGAAAGGTCTGTAGCAAAGATTTCTACAGATTTTTCATGTAACCATTGACAGAGCTCAGACTAGGCTGTTTTTTTTGGGGGGTGGGTTATTTTTTTTTCTGCTTTCACCAATGTCTACTCTGTAAAATGTGCATGAATCTTTTCAGTAATACTATGTGGCGGTGTTTAGCATGTGGAGATGTTCATTCTTCTTTTACTTTTGGCTGCAGGGCATTTATACAATTTATCCATTCATCAATTCAAGAGTTGTAACCGTCTCAGTGGAAGACATCAAAGTTCTGCTTACCCAGGAAAATCCTTTCCTAAGTAAATTTAGTAGTGAGACCCAAAAGCAGACGAAAGATTTACGTAAGTAAATGTTCTTTTGCAGTTATTAAGCAGTCATATGAAACAAATGCTAGTTTATTAGATATTTATCCAAGTAATCATTATAAATTTGCTGAAACCATGAAGCTCCAGAACCTTTGAGGGGGAAATTGCAAGGGTATGAGACTGCTAACTGGTCAAGAGGATCAATCCTGTGAAAACACTGCAGACTTAAAAATGGAGATCTTAAATTCTAATATAAGAGCACCACAAAGCCAACAGTTTGCTACCAGAAATCAGTGCACACTGTAGGCCAGTTTCACAATCATGAACTCTTAAAACAGAAATACATTTTTAATTACTTATACTAGTGGATTTCATATAATTTTTTTTAATTTGGGGGGGGGGGGGGGGGGGGGTCAGTGGTTGATTTTGGTGTAGTATTTTGGAATATCATATTTGTCATGTTTTAAAATAAATTTTATATTAAAATGAAGAATTAAGAATATTTTGTTTACCTATGATTACTATGTTTGTGTGACAATAAGTTGGCAAACACCCACAATTTTTGATTGTATAGGGGTGTCCATCTTCGATTCAATTGTATATTTTTAACTTATCACTGATTTTAAGATTTATGTGTGGCTCTTCTGAGGGTTAGAGAGCTGCCTATGCGGTACTCGAAGTGTAACAGATTGCCTATCACTGGTCTACTCTGTTTGCATATATATTGGGCAGGTATAAATTATAGGTAGACACTGTTTAACCCATTTACCAAAAGGTACTAAAATAATCTTTGTTAGATATAACGATGACTAAGCTTAATTGCTAAAAAAACAAAAACAAGGTAATGGTAATTAGTTCTGTATGGCGTGCTGTCTTGAAACTAGAAATAATACTGTGAAAGTGATTTGGGATGAAGCTCGAATGTTTTTCATCATTCTGGAACAGAGGTAGAGAACTATGAATAGAAACCTAAAGTTTGGGCATTTTCTAGTTTGTGGGAACGCCCTGTACAGATGTTTGAATGGATATTCTATCCTTCACGGTTTCAGCTCGACTCTGCTTCCCTTTTTTCCTTTGACTGCAAACCTTGATATGTGTGTGTTTATGATGAAGGATAATGGTAGAACTCAATCACGCTTTGCTTAAAGTTATAGCGGAAAGCCAGGTAAAGCTCTCTAGGTGATGTATGACTGATGGAAAATCCAGTCAGCCAGTGACTAAACTGTCTGTGGTTTGCAATATGACTTGCCCATTTTAATCACACCATAGAAGATCAAATTGGATACACATCTGGACATTCCATACATGATTGGATCGGTCCTTGTGTGGGCATGCTGCATATATGAAAAGATCACTTTTTGAGTTTTGTTGTTTAAACAAGCATCCATCCTTTCAGTGTCCATTACTCTTAGTCCCTTAATTGCCTGCAGTGTAACTTCCTGAGCCCTGACTGATCTCGCTGAAACCATAAGAACATCAAGATTCTGAAAGGTTCAGCATATTGTTTAATGAATTCTCACTCCCGTCTGTCCATACTTGGCAGTTGCATAACACATTTGATTCAAAAGCTTAATGACACTGCAACAGAAGGCAGAGGGATTAAAAGAACAGACAAAATTTATGTTTCATTTTCTACAACATGCCACATACTGCATTTCAACTCGAGCATTGCCATTGTGCCAACCTCTATTTTATAATCACAATGCACTCTAATTGCAGTTTAACTAATCTATTCATGTACTAATTTATCTTCTCACTATAGTGCGTATATATTTGTTTAGAACATTTTAATTCTCCTACTCTGAATAGTTTGTGTTGACTAGCTAAACCCACCATATGTATTTATAGTGCAGTCCTTTTCTAAACATTTATTTTTTTCCGTTTTCAGCTATGGGAAGTATCATCCTAAAATATGAACCTGATCCACAGTGAGTAATTTCAAGTGCATAGACTTATATCTTGCAGTGAGCACTGCATATGTATTGTTGCATTTAATGAGAATTATTACTGATTTTAAAGGTTCTTTGATAAGCAACTTGACTTGATAAGTAGTATTGCTTATGCATTGTATTTTTAAATAGAAAGGCACCTTTTTTTTTTTTTTTCAGTCTAACAAATATTTGAAATGTTCTCCCTGAGTAATAAAGCTTTTTATGCACTTGCATTATAATGGAAAATATAAAAGCAGAATACTATTTTGCCTTGTAAACTTCCTTCAATTATTGAATACGGCATCTATTTTTAGGAAACCTGACACACTTCAATGCTCCATTGTTCTCTGTGGCTGGCGAGGGAAAACCTCAATTCGTTCTTTTGTGCCAAAAAATGAGAGAATGCATTACTTGAGAATGATGGGGGTGGACGTATTTAAGGAGAAGAAGGAAAATATTGAAGATGAATCTGCAAAACCAGAAGCCGTGCTCGACCAGCTAGAGGAAGAGGACATGGACATTGCTTGTGTGAAGGAGGAGAAAGATGAAGAGTTGGCAGGAAATAAGCCTGGAGACATTGGAGAAAATAGTGAATGCACTGATTTGGTTGAAGTAAAGCAGGATTGTGCTCCAGCATGTACGGAAGAGTCTAGTGATAACAATGTACAGCACTAGCTGGCGGCAGACTGGTGAAACTAGGGCTTCTACCTAATAAGTATAGTTTGGTTTTTTGTATTGTAAGTAACCTTTTTCCTTCGAGGTTCAAGACTTGTCCATGTCCATTTAATTTTTTATCTTTGAACATGTCATTTTATTTTTAAATAAAGTCCTTAAATGTTATGTGCTCAAATTTTTTAGATCGCCGCATCAATGTTTCCAAACCTGTTTGCACTTGTGACACTCCAGCCGTTTTATTGATTTTTTTTTTTTAACATGGGACAGCAAAGGTTTATTAACCATTGGGTTTAACACTTAATCCCAAAGGATTACCTTTAAATTCCTGAGTTGAGCAGACTGGCATTGATGCATTAATGGGATTCTATTTATGGCTGTACGAACTTTAAATAAATGTAACCCATGATAGCCAACTATTATATTGCTATGTTATCACCACATATTTATATCCTTACATTTTGCACTATGGAACAAAAGGATGCTATTGAACTTTTTCCAGTCACACTAGCTCCCCACGTGTTTGTTTTCTGTTTTATTTGGGATTGAAAAGAAAAAAATATATTTTAAATGCAGTATTGATATAACAAATCAGAAAATCTCGTGGCATCACTGCTGTAATGTCAGAAGAAGTTTTCCCTGCAAGCAGAGGGCATTCCTCACGCACACATGCTAATTTTTACCTTTTTTTTTTTACCCTTATGATGGACTAAACAAATGTAATATCTGCAATTGGGAAAAGATATGGAAGGTGGTATTTTTTAGAACATGCACAAAATGGTCTTGTTTTGAAAGACCAGAACAATCTTCAATCTGCCTGTTTCTCTGTGGGAGGTATGCTCAGATTAAAATTTTGTACAGAGGCTTTTTTTTATTTTTAAATCTAAATCTTAAATGTTGCCCTGAACCACAGCAATCAATACAGCACTTGATGTCATTGGAGTTTAGGGACTTATAAACTTGTAGAATCCACACTCCTCCCCTACTATGTTCCTCCTCTGTCGCAGTAAGCTCAGTTTTTGTTAAGTGTCTTAGGAGATAGAGCACTTCTGTATAGGCTCCTGCCTACACTCTGTTTGTTTAATAGTTTTTTGTAAAAGACCCAGGAGTGTATAGCCTGTTGACTTCCTTCACTCGGGTCCCTGCACTGGGATAAGTAGCAAGTGGCTCCCCTTACCCTCTACACCACTGCCGCCATAGGGTTTTCCTTCCCTTAGAGAAAACGAGCAGCGGATCATTTACATACCTGCATCAGATCTGCCTAGATCGGCGGAATGGGAGCTGATGTTCCGAACGGGAGTGTCGCTGTCAAGCCCCTCCTCCCGACCGGACTGACTTGCTGACATTTCCCCTAGACAACAAGCAGTCTATACAGGGGATCGGTCAGGTGATTGCACTCCTCCGGTCAGCGTATTGCCTCCTATGAAGTAGCTGTGGGTCTGGGAACTATTATTTTACCTGCAGCACTTGGACGACAGCCATAATAGAGAGAGGCTGTTCGGAGGTGGCCATTAGGAAGGCGGTCCTGGGGGCGGAACTTCCCCCTTCTACATGCCTCGGTGGGCTTCACGGATCGCTCTGCACGCTTACCCTACTGTGCCTCTCAATTGGTACCTCCTGTATTTCGTGACATATATTAGTCCTTTTAATGGAGTTTTCTCTTTATGTGTTGGACCTATTTTTTTTTCCTCAAGTGACCGAACTTGTTTCATAGTACTGGGTCCAAGGGTGCTGGTGTCTTACACTCAGGATTTATGTGTTTTACATATTCAGCCACAAATCCTGGTATACATAGTGCGAATATCTATATTTCTCTTTCATCCAGTCTGGGGGACACTGCTTACCATGGGTTGTGGAGGGGAGCACGGGAGTTGGCACCTAGCTAGTTAATCTTTAACACTGCTGACAGAACCCTCCCCTCTACAATCCCCCTGCCTCTTCCTCCCCAGTTTTTTCTAGGTGCCCAAAGGAGTTGGGCTTATTAGAAATAGCTAGTGATTTATTTTATTTATTTTTGTATATAACTTTATTTTTTCTTTAAATTTTTGTAGTTTAGTCAGTTTAGGGCAGAGCTGGGAGTGTGTTCTACAGAAAGAGAACACACTCACACAAACTGGGCAGCGGTGACTGGACTCTGTCAGAGAGAGCAGACTGCTCTCAATGGCAGAACATTAACGGTCACAGGATAGAGTGATAAGCGGTCACTCCAGGAGGCTCCACGATAACCGGCGCTGCCATTAGGCACAGAGCGCCGCCTATCGTATCATCTTGCCGGCGGCCATGATTTTTTTCCAAGGACAGCGAAGATACAGGAAAGAAGGAGAAAACGGGGCCATACCAAGATCCACCCTCAGGTGAATAGGAGGGGGCATCGGGGTACTAACGCTGCAGGAGACCTCTATGAGGCCTACATAACTCTGCCAATTTCATCGATAAAGTTCCCTTTAAAAAAAAAAAAAAGACAAAGCTGCAGAGGGGGAACTATCACAAGAGCGCCCCTGCTCTCAGCACAGACGGACTTTGGCGCCAAACAGAAGCCCGGGAAGGAACTTATCTCCAAGGGAGCAGACACCAGGACACTGCTGTTGGACTTCTCCCCTGAATGGCCCTTTTGGCTAAGTACCAAAAACCCTTCTTTAACCTTTTACTGACTTTATGTGGTTACAGGAGGGAGGCTAGTAGGATTGTAAATATATCCGCTATACCTCTCATGGTCCTTTCTGATTCAGAGGGACTTTCAGAAGAGGAAACATTCAAATTTGGATTCTGACCAGGTTCCATCTTCGGAACAGGAAGAAGTCACTAAATATCAATTTATTGACGATTTGGTTTCAGCGGTGAGGCAAGCTTTGGACCTCCCAGAAATGGAGGATCCTAGTCCTAGAGACAGAAGTCTATTTAAAAAGACCAAAAGAAAGGTTATTCATTTTCCCCCTTCTACAGAACTCAGAGATATTGCTGAGGAAGCCTGGAAACAGCCTGATAAAAAGTTTTCTGTTCCAAAAAGGTTCTCTTCCCAGTATCCGTTACAGGAAGAGGACGTGGCTCGCTGGGAGGAAATTCCGAAAGTAGATAATCCTGTAGCCCGTTTGGCCCGTCATACTCTCCTTCCGGCCCCTGGCTCAGCAACTCTGCAGGATCCCACTGACCGCAGAGTGGAATCCCAGTTAAAATTTATATTTGTAGCAGCGGGTTCTTCCTTTAGACCCACGTTTGCTTCAGCTTGGGTTGCCAAAGCCATGGAGACATGGGCAGAGCAACTAGCACAGTCCTTACAGGACCCAGAGTTGGTTACCCTGGCGTTACATTTAAAGGAAGCGTCAGGATATATTTATGAGGCGGCACAGCAGAGCTCAGCATCTGTGTCCTCCTCTATTCAGGCTGCGTCGGTTTCAGCCAGAAGAACATTATGGCTGAAATCCTGGGAAGGGGATTCTGAGTCAAAAAAATCTATGGAATCCATTCCTTTTTCAGCTGCAGGTCTGTTTGGCCCGGAGTTAGATAACAACATGATTTCCCAGGCAACAGGGGGCAAGAGCACCTCTTTGCCGGTTTTCTCTGTTAGAAGTCCTACCCCACGGTTTAGTTCCTTTCGTCAGCCCTTTCCGGGGTACATCCTTACCCAGAGGGCAGTCGTTTAAGGGTAGACACCCGAATTCACGAGGCTCGTCCGTCAGAGGCAGGTCCTCTTTTGCAGCTAGGCGCCAGGCCTCCAAGACTCAGGAAAAACCTGCGTCCTGACTGCCCCCATACTCCCCAGGAGGTGGCGCTGGTGGGGGGACGTCTGTCTCTTTTTCAGGAACAGTGGGCAGCGTCATCCCAAGACCCTTGGATTCGGTGAATTATTTCAAGAGGGTACATGATAGATCTGATGGGACCAATCCCTCAGCGTTTCTTTGTAACCTCGCTACCCCGAGATCCCCAAAGAAGACAGGCAATGCAGGCTTGTGTCGCCTCTCTTCTTTCGCAAAAAGTCATCTGCAAGGTCCCAGACAACCAAAAAAGAAAAGGTTTTTATTCAAATCTTTTTCTGGTCAAGAAGCCGGACGGCTCATTTCGACCCATTCTAAACCTAAAGAGCCTCAATGTGCACTTACGAGTGGACAAGTTTCGAATGGAGTCCCTAAGGTCAGTGATAAACGGCCTAGAGAAGGATCAGTTTATGGCATCCATAGACCTAAAAGATGCATACTTCCACATTCCTATTTGGAGCAAGCATCCGTCCCTCCTGAGGTTCACGATAGGGAACTCCCATTACCTTCCTTTCGGCCTCTCCACAGCTCCAAGGGTCTTCACGAAGATCATGTCGGTGATGGCAGTGTGTCTTCACCTACAGGGAGTTCAGGTCGTTCCCTATTTAGACGATCTACTCATCAAATCCTCCTCAGAGATTGGCTTACGTCAACACTTATCACTCACCTTGGCAATCCTCGAGAGCCATGGGTGGCTGATAAACTTAAAAAAATCCCAGATGGTCCCGTGTCAACGCATGGTCTTCCTGGGGCTCATCATGGATACCAGTCGATAGAAGGTATACCTGCCTACAGAGAAGATCAGTTCAATCCGGGCTACAACAATTCAGGTCTTGTCCTCTCCCAAGCCCTCCATTCATTTGTGCATGCGCCTGCTTGGGAAGATGGTGGCCTCTTTCGAAACGATCCCCTTCGGTCGGGCTCATTCCCGATGCTTCCAGTGGGATCTGTTACAGAAATGGTCAGGATCCCACATACGCTTGGATCTGCAGAAGATCTTGCTGTCTCTGAGGGCGAGAGAATCACTCCAGTGGTGGCTGAATCAGGTTCATCTGTCAGAGGGCAGGTCCTTCGCTCCATGCTCATGGATCATAGCCACGACAGATGCCAGCCTGAGAGGTTGGGGGGGCGGTAATCCTGCACCTCCGGCTCCAGGGACTTTGGTCAATTCAGAAATCAGCCTTATCAATAAATGTGTTGGAATTGAAAGCAATTCTTTTAGCCCTTCAGGGGGCTCAGACCTTCCTTCAGGGCCACCCCGTCAGAGTTCAGTCCGACAATGCCACGGCCGTGGCATATGTCAACAGGCAGGGAGGAACCAGGAGCGCAGCCGCAATGAAAATTGCAGCTCAGATTTTTGCTTGGGCAGAACAGTACGTTCCAGCAATCTCGGCAGTATTCATTACGGGAATGAAAAATTGGGAGGCAGACTACCTAAGTCGAAATCAAATGATGCCGGGGGAGTGGTCTCTCCATCCGGAAGGATTTCAGTCTCTGGTTCAGAGGTGGGGTCTTCCGGATATGGACCTCATGGCCTCCAGACACAAAAAAAAAAAGTTCCACGGTTTTGTGCAACGGCAAGAGACCCCTTAGCGGTAGCGGTGGACGTAATGACGATGTCATGGAAATTCAGGTTGGGATACCTGTTTCCTCCGTTTCCCATGCTTCCTCGCGTGCTCAGACGAGTAAGGCAAGGCGATCTGCCGGTAATTCTAGTGGCTCCCTCATGGCCACGCCGAGTGTGATACGCGGATATAATCTCAATGGCGGTAGGACAAGGATTTCGTCTTCTGTCACGAGACGACCTTCAAGGTCCCTTCCGTCACCAGAATTTACCTCCAGCTCAGTTTAACGGCATGGCTGTTGAAGCCAGCCTCTGGAGGTCTAGGGGTTTTTCCCCCAGTGTAGTGAACACTATGATGCAAGCTCGAAAGCCAGTTTCAGCTCGCATCTACCACCGAATTTGGCGAGCCTATATCAGATGGTGCGAAGATAGGACAGGTCACCAGTCTTCCTTTCGTCTACCTCGCTTATTGGCTTTCCTTCAGGATGGACTGGAAGCAGGGCTTCGTTTAGTTTCCATAAAGGTTCAGGTATCGGCACTTTCAGTCTTTTTTCACCTGAAATTAGCGGATTTGCCAGATATTAGGACTTTTCTTCAGGGAGTCTTACATATTCAGCCTCCCTATGTTCCGCCTACAGCACCATGGGATCTTAACCTGGTACTGGATATGCTTAAAGGGCCTCCTTTTGAGCCCTTGTGGCAGATTTTAGGTGTTTGACTTGGAAGGTCGTTTTTCTTTTGGCAATTGCTTCGGCACGTAGGGTGTCGGAATTGGGAGCTCTGTCTTGCCGGGAACCTTATCTGGTTTTTCACGAGGACAGAGAGAGTTTTGAGAACACTCCCTTCTTTTGTTCCTAAAGTGGTGTCCTCTTTCCATTTGAACCAGGAAATTGTAGTTCCGGTTTTTTCATCTACTTCTCAGTCTGATCTGCAGTCTATGGAAAAGTTAGATGTGGTTAGGGCTCTCCGTATTTATGTCAAAAGAACATCTCAAATTAGACGAACCGATTCTCTGTTTGTCCTATATGAATCTAACAAAAGAGGCTGGCCAGCCTCTAAACAGTCCATTGCAAGATAGATTACGGCAACTATTAGGCAGGCTTACATAAGAGCTAACCTTCCTGTGCCAGAGAGGCTTTCGGCCCATTCCACAAGATCGGTAGGGGCGTCATGGGCAGCAAGAAATGGGGCTTCTGCTGACCAGCTTTGCAGGGCAGCCACCTGGTCTTCTGTCCATACATTTACCAAATTCTATCAATTTTATGTATTCGCTTCCGCGGATGCAAATTTTGCTCGTAGTGCTATACGACCGGGGTTTTCAGAGCGGTCCCACCTTTAGGGGGCTGCTTTAGAACGTCCCCATGGTAAGCAGTGTCCCCCAGACTGGATGAAAGAGAAAAGAGGATTTATGTACTTACGTTAAATCCGTTTCTCTGATTCCGTCTGGGGGACACTGCGATCCCTCCCTTCTGCCTTTCCTCTGTATGCTCTTGGTTGATTGACCTATCTCCTTGGGGCTTTTTAATTAACTGGGGAGGAAGAGGCAGGGGGATTGTAGAGGGGAGGGGTCTGTCAGCAGTGTTAAAGATTAACTAGCTAGGTGCCAACTCCCGTGCTCCCCTCCACAACCCATGGTAAGCGGTGTCCCCCAGACTGGATGAAAGAGAAACGGATTTAACGTAAGTACATAAATCCTCCTTATTGTATATACAATAAAAAAAAATATATATACAGCTTTATAACATAGCACCATGTCTGAAAAAGGCACCCCCAAGGGTCAGGGACCTGCTGGTACATCTGTGCAGCATTATACATGTGCAAAGTGTAATGGTAGACTATCTGTTGGCTAGTCTAACCCACATGCCCTGTGTGCTGCCTGCGAGGCTGAGAGTTGTGAAACACTGCGCCTACCCTGGTGTCAAAAGCCATGGCGGAACCGGCCTGGGCCAGTTCGCTAGCGACATCCATAGCTGAGTTCACAAAGGTGATGTCAGTCTACAGAGGTACGTGATTCTTCTCCTTTCTTGACTGCACTACACACACAGTCTGCGCAGTTGCTGTCTAGCATGTGCTTTTTCTCAGGCTGAGGCAGGATTGCCAGTGTCCCTGACCGAATTCGCCCAGGGTTTGACACGTTTGCTTACGGTCTCCCACAGAAGTACGGATTCTTTTCAGGCCCCTAATCCGGATTCCGAACACTCTTCAGCTGAAGAGAGCGAGTTGTTTTTAGAATCGTATAGAGAGGATGTGTTAGCCTCAGAAGAGTCTTCCTCAGCACATAATGTGGATAATCTTATAATGGGGGTCAGACACTCATTAGGCTTTGCTGAGGCTGGGGATCCCTCTGTTTTCGCTCTTCAAAAAAGCTAAGAAGCAGGTGGTTTGTTTTTCTCACATCCCCTCAACTGTTGTACATGGTGTTTAATGCTTGGCAGAAACCTAATAAGCAGTTTCAGATGCCGGGCAGATTCAGATCGTTCTATCCACTACCGACATAGGATACCGGTAAATGGGAGGGAACCCCTAAGGTGGATCCCCCAGTTGCTTGTTTGTCCACTTCTTTGGCTATTCCTGCACAGGGCAGGGTCTCTGCGGGATCCAATGAACAGGAAACGTGACCTTATTCTCTGCTCCGCTTACATAGCGGCAGGTACCTTGTTTAGACCCAGCATGCCCGTAGCCTGGATTAATAAAGCTATTCAGCTGTGGTCCGAACAGTTGGTTAAAGATCTCCAAGATAAATATACCTAGAGCTGTGCTTCTTACATTAGCAGAACATATCCAGGAGGCTTCCGTTTATGTGGGTCAGGCATCTATGGATGCAGTGTCGGTCAACTTTAGGTTTTTGGGTCTCATCATTGCAGCCCGTCCTACCTTGTGGCAACGCTCCTGGGCTGTGGATGCAGAATCCAAGCGCACCATTGAAGCTTTGCCCTTTGATGGTATCACGTTGTTTGGTTCTGAATTAGAACAGATTATTCAAATGGCCACAGAGGGCAAAAGTACCTCTCTGCCCGTTGGCTCCACTAAACCGAGACAGTCTCGTTTTCGAGAGAGGTCGTGTAGATCCCTCTATAGGCCAGTCATCGGCCTCTAGAGGAGCGCACCATTGATGACAGGGCTCGGTCAGACGTGGAACCCCCAGGACAGGGGTCAAGGCTGCGGAATGACTGAATCCCCCGCTAGGGTACTGTGGTGATGGCTCGTTTAGTATGCAGAAGCGATTGTGGGGTTCAACCACAGACACTTGGGTGCGGGGCATTGTAACACAAGGTTATGTCATCAACCTAGTTCAGTTCCACCACAAGACACTGCTTTACCACAGCTCTTCCCTCCTTGTGCCATCAGGCGCAAAGCACTTCAGGATGCCAACAGGAAGCTCCGAAGTAATTATCCCAGTCCCGCAGCAGGAAAGAGGAAGGAGTTTTCTCCAACCTCTTCCTGGTCCCCAAATCGTAGGGTTCATTTCGTCCCATACTAAATTTACAGTCCCTAAACAAAGAGGTCTGCTTGCTCAGGTTCCGGATGGAATCCCTGTGCACGGTATTTGCAAGCATGGGACACGGAGAGTTCATGACCTCTATAGACATCAGGGATGTTTATTTAAATGTACCCGCTTGCGAGGGACATTAATTTCTCCACTTTGCAGTACAGAAACATAATTTTCAATCCAGGGCTCTACCTTTCGGCTTGACCACTGCCCCAAGGATCTTCATCAAGGTGATGGCAGGAGTTTTGCGATCCCAGAGTGTCACTATCATTCCCTATCTGGACGATCTCCTACTGAAGGTGCTGCTCTTACTTCACACCCAGATCACCATTCACCTTCTACAGGAGCATGGGTGGGTGCTGATGCGGTTTCTGGGTCTCAATTTCAACACGATAACCCAGAGGGTCTATCTTCTGGAAAACAAGGTCATTTCGCTTCTGCACAAGACCAGGACACTCATGGCGCAACGGGACGTATCTCTACGCTGTTGCATGAAGCTCTTGGGGTCTGTGGAGTCAGTGCCGTTCTCACAATTCCACTCTCGACCTCTCCAGAGAGAGATTCTTCTAAAATGGTACGGCTCTCGCAAACATTTGGACAGGCAGATCATCAAACTGTTCAGAGCCACGCACTTATCTCTGTAGTGGTTGAGCAGACAAAATCTAGAAAAAGACTAGTCCTTCTGCGCCTGGACTTTGACCCTGGTCACCACAGACGCCAGTTTGTCCGGCTGAGTCGCGGTTGTTGGGTCTCAGGTTTCAGGGTGTTTGATGGATAGTGTGGTCTCCTGAGGAGAACAATGTCCTGGAACTCGGCAGTTCACAGAGTGTTACTTCAGGGGCAGAATTTTCTAACTGGGAATGCTTCAAAGATAGTCGGACAATGCCACAGCAGTGGCTTATCTGAACGAGCAGCTCCATGGTGATGCAAGAAATATCCAGGATCATGTCCTGGTCGGAACGTCACGTTCAGATAATCTCTGCTATATTCATACCAAGGGTGGACAATTGGGAAGCCGACTTCCCTAAGTCGTCACAAGGTCCATCCCGGGAAGTGGTATCTCCATAAGGAGGTCTTTGCGCTTCTGTTTCAGCGTTGGGTCACTCCAGAAATCAACCTCATGGCTTCCCGTCTAAATTTTCAGGCTACTCTTTATTGCTCATAGTCAAGGGATCCTCGAGTGGGGTACACGGATCCCATGACTATCTCATGGTGCTTCAGTCTAGTGTATCAATTTCCGCCATTCCCAATGCTTTCGCAGGTGCTAAAAAAGTTAGAGAACGTGTCGGCACAATTCTGGTGGCCCCAAATTGGCTATGCAGGTGTCACGGGCACTAGGAGTGCTGCCCAGGATTCACCAGTTGACTATGCTTACCAGAGGGGCGGAGTTTGCACAGCGGTCCTCTGGCAGCAGGGTGAATAGTGGAATGTATATAACAGCAGATGGAGAGAGGATGCCAATGTAATTGATGATAGTCAGTGACTTGCAGCTATACTGGTAGATGAGTCAGCGACTTGCAGCTATAGTGGAAGGCGGGTTTCAACCACGGAGAGCCGGGTGGACGTGAGCAGGTGAAGGAAGGTAATGGGAGAGTCAGTGGTCTGCGGATAGCAAGTTGTACCACTGCTGTGAAGGGAAGACTTGTGCAGGTAGGTAGCGGGAAGTCAGTGGTCTGCGTTTAGCAAGTTGTACCACTGCTGTGATGAGAAGACTTGTCCAGGTGCAGGTAGGTAGCGAGGAAGTCAGTGGTCTGCGTGTAGCAAGTTGTACCACTGCGAGGAGGTGAGGACTTGTCCAGGTGAGGATAAGTGGAGGAATGAATAGAGTCAATAATTGTATGAATACAATGGGAGCACAGAGGAACTTGCTCCAACCAGATATGCAGCGTTATAGCTAATAGTCTATGGCGGGATGTATACCGCTGCTGAGTAGAGAGGCTTGTACAAAGCGGATATGCAGCGTATCAGCTAATAGTCTATAGCGGGTATGGATACCGCTGCTGAGTAGAGAAGCTTGTCCACGAGGATATGCAGGCACAGCAGGAGTGCTGAACGGCTGAAACGGGTATGGGAACCGCAGGTGAGCAGAGCAGGTAATCCAGCAGACAGCTGAGGACATGAGCAGGATACAAGAGTCCGTAGCGGGTATGAGAACCGCTGATGAGCGGAGCAGGTAATCCAGCAGACAGCTGAGGACACGAGCAGGATACAGAAGTCCGAAGCGGGTATGAGGTCCCCCGATGAGTAGAGCAGATAATCAGCAGGAAGCTGAAGAAACGAGCAGGACACAGGAGACACCTTCAGAGACTCACAGGGAATGAGACTCAAGATCAGGCAACGATGTAATGAGCACAGGTGCCTTAAATAGGGAGAGGTGCCTGATCCACCAATTAGATTAAAAGCAAAGGTCATAAGAGTTCTTGGGTGCTGCGCATGCGCAGTCCATCAAGATGGCGGACGGCCGCGGCTCAGGACAGGCAAAGGCAGGAAGGCTAGAGAACCACGTACCAGCGCAGAGGCACTCGCGGTCCGGTGAGTGACAGCAGGGCTTGATTCTTGAACATTCTTTGCATGGCAGCGGAACCTCCCTTCCGTCTGCTGGTTCGTCCAGACCTCCTTGTTCAGAGCCCTCTTCTCTGCCATTATTTAGATCGGCTGAATTTGACGGTGTGGCTGTTGAGACCTTGATTCTCAGGGCACAAGGGTTCTCAAACAGAGTAATGAGTACCATGATCAGAGCACAAAAATGTTCTTATGCAATCTATTATAGAGTGTGGCAGGTATATATCCTCTGGTGTGAATCTCAGGGGCTTCACACTTCCAGGTTTTCTGCCTTCCCTGGTTGCTCTCCTTTTTACAGGCGGGTCTGGATAAGGGACTTCCTCTGGGTTCTCTTAAAGTGCAAGTGTCTGCAATTTCTATATATTTTCAGCGCCGGCCGTTGGCTCTGCCGGAAGTACAGATGATCTTTCAGTGTGTTTTACACGTTCAGCCACCCTTTGTTCATCCCGTGGAACCATGGGACCTTAATCTCGTGCTGTGGGCTCTAACTGGACCTTCCTTTGAGCCTTTGGATATAGTAGACCTACATCAAGTCACTTGGAAGGCGGTATTCCTCCTAGCTGTTGCTTCGGCTAGGTGGGTGTCTGAGCTGGGAGCAGTTTGTTGCAATTTAGGGCGGTTCTCCGCACTAAACCCTTATTTGTTCCGAAGGTGGTGTCTTTCACTTGAATCAAGAAATTGTTGTTCCAGCATTCCATTCTTCTTCAGCATATTTAATCGAGACTCTACCTTTTGTTGGACGTTGTTCGTGCCCTTCGGTGTTATGTTTATCTTACATCTTCTGTTTGAAAGATAAACAATCTTTGTCCTCCCATGACCCACAAAAGAGGGGTTGGCCTGCCTCAAAGCAGTCCATTGCTCGCAGGACCACTTCCACCATTCGCTTGGCTTATGTCCATGCAGCAGGACCACTTCCTCCATTCGCTTGGCTTATGTCCATGCATCTTGCCGGAATCCATAATGGCGCATTCCACCAGAGCTGTAGGTGCATCATGGGCGGCGCATCAAGGTTCCTCGGCAGAGCAGCTGGGCAGAGCGGCGACGTGGTCGTCTGTCCACACCTTTTCAAAATTCTATAGGTTGCAGGGCTTTGCATCCGCGGATGCGAGTTTTGGCCGCAAAGTCCTGCACACAGCCGTTCCAGAGCAATGCTTCCCTTAGGGGGCATCTTTAGTATGTCCCCCATGTACCGCAGTGTCACCCAATGTTTGGAAAGAGAAAATAGGATTTTTACTCACCGTAAAATCTGTTTCTCTGACTCCATTGGTGGACACTGCGCACCCTCCTTTTTGTTTTGAAAATGTCTCTGTTCTGTTTTAGTTAATTTGTTTGGTTTTTGCCTTGTTGGCTTCTCCTCTTGGCTTGGTTATTTAAAAACGGAGCTTACTGTGAAAGAGAAGGGTCATAGGGGAGGAGTCTGGATTTTACAAGTTTATGAATGGCTTAACTCCTAGTCAACCTTCTATACCCCTATGTACCCCAGTGTCCCCCAGTGGAGTCGGAGAAACAGATTTTGCGGTGAGTAGTTAACTAACTTTGCTGTTGACTCCTCCCTTCTGCAACCCCCACTGACGTCAGTTTTTCTTAAGTGCTCATCAGTACTTACTGTTAGATTCTTAGATTTTATTTTTTGTTTTGTTTCTTTGTTTTGTTTTTTAGCTGATTAGGGGAAAATAAGTGCACTTATCTTTAAAGAGGTGTCCGTCGCATGTTTATATTGACATCCGCATATGTCACTACTGTTTCCTGGCAAGTCCGTCACTTTCTTTGGCAGAGCGCGTCTGCATTTGTCAGGTGAATGGCCGTTGCATGGCAGATACCAAGTGCCTTGCTGAGGCGAGGGGGGATCTCAGGGGGCCAAATGATCGCAGCTGGCAAATAGGAGACCAGTGATCACATACGATGAAAAGAACTGTGATAAAAAAATCTTCCTGCTCCCTCAAGAAGAAGATATCAGTGCGGGGAGTAAGTGGAGATTCCCCACAACTATTGGTACGTCCCAGCGTAGGAAAATAAGCAGCATCCTGAAAGGAACACAGAGATTGGGCAGATGTAACTACGCTCCAGTCCGCTGCTTATTCTTCTTACTCCCAGCATTCCTGTTCTTCAGGATAAGCGAAGTACCCCTGACAGGACAGAATTATTTTCACATTTAGATAATCCAAATTTAATTTAATTATATAGTATATATAATACTATGTGCACTCTGGATTAGACAGAGTACACTATATGCTGGTTAGGAAAGTTTTACTGTAATCAGTATATGGTCTGAAGCTTTTATTATACCTTTTCTGAAGTACGACCTTGCTGTTTCAGGTTCAAACCAAGGCCAAAACAAGTAGTGGTTATTTAGCCCACTCTGTGTGTGGAAAGAAAAAAAACCCCCAAAAAACCATGTCTAAAAAAGGAAAAAAGTTCCCATGTTAAGTTTTATACTTGCTCAAAATGTACTCTAAAACTCCCTGTGGAGCAGCAGGACCAATGGGCGGTCGGTGCACAGTGTTTGGCGGGGACCCATAGTGAGCTGGCTTGTGGGAACTCTGCTCCTGCAGTGGAGGAACCGATGTGGGATTCCTCGCTGGCACAGTCTGTTTCCATGCATATGCAACTCAATACCCGGCAAGCAGAGTGCATGACTCAGGCAGCTACCATGCATGCAGGTTCTTCCACAACGCTTGTAGAGGCAGTAATAAATCCGTCCGCGGATGTAACAAGGAGATGAGTGACCGAGCTCCTTTCTCCCTCAGTTCAAGTTTCACTGGTGGAACCCACCTGGTCTTCCTCTTTAGGAAAACGTTTGGACCATTTGACTCTCTTCCTAGATTCCCCTAGACTGGTTCCCAGAACAAAGTGGTTCAGGACCTCTCATCTATCATTTGCCATGTCTGTTTCAGAGGATTCCTCTGAAGAAGGGAAATTAATTGAGGACTCGGACTCTACCCAGTTAGGTGACTGGAATTATAGTGCTCGAGGTCAAGGCCTACAGGATTTGGTCCTGGCGGTCTGCCAGACCTTGGACTGCGTAGATCTGGAAAACCAAGGTTTTTCGGACCAGGTTCTATTTAAGCAAATTAACCAAAGGCATTTTGTTTTTCGTCCTCTGAAGAATTAACAGACATGGCAGAATCTGCCTGGAAGCAACCAGACAAAGTTTCCTGTTCCTCGTAGGTTTGCCGCCCTTTACCCCTTACAGGAGCAAGAAGCGGCACGCTGGGAATAAGTACCCTGGGTAGATACTTCGGTAGCTAGATTGGCCCGCCATACTATGCTCCAGGTCACCAGTTCAGCTGTGCTTCAGGATCCTACCGACTGGTAGATAGGTTTCCTCAAGAATATCTTTACTGGGTACGGTACAGTTTTCAGGCCGCTGTTTCCGTCTGCTTGGGTTGCTAGAGCCATGGAATCGTGGGCAGACCAACTGGCAGTAGGTTTACAGGATTCTGAATTACTACCCCTAGCCCAACATCTAAAGGAGTCTTCGGGTTGTCTTTACAAGGCAGCTCAAAATGCAGCTTCCATTTCTTCTTCGATATTTGCATCAGCCGTGGCGGCACAGAGGTTCTCTTGGCTTCGCTCTTGGGAATCAGATTCAGACTCCAAGAAGTCTTTAGAGGCCCTACCTTATTCGGGCTCTGTTCTGTTTGGGCCACAGTTGGATCAGCCAGGCCACATAAGGTAAGAGTACCTTCCTTTCAGTGAATGGTCCCAAGCCAGGGCCTCCTCAGTTTTTTGATCTTTTCATCATTCCTTTCTGGGAAAATCTGGCTCCAGGATGCAGTCCTCAATTAGAGGGAGACCCCTTGCATAGCGAGGTTCTTCCCACAGGGCAGATGTCCCTATACAAAGACGTTAAGCTTCTAAGGTCCAGAAAAAAACCTTCGCATGATTGGACTCCCCTCTCCTCACGGGGATAGGGGGTCGCCTACAATTTTTCAAGGACCAGTGGGTGGCATCCTCTCGAAACAGTTGGAATTTGGGGATCATGTCCAGGGGATACATCTTAGACATGGCACCTGCTCATCGGTTCTTTGCAACCTCTTTACCTCGCGACCTAGGGTGCCGACATGCAATGCTCCAGTCAGTTGCTTCTCTTTTTTCCACAGGATTAATATGCCAGGCTCCTGAGTAGCAGAAAGACTAAGGGCTAGATTTACTATGCTGCAGGTTTGAAAAAGTGGGGATGTTGCCTATAGCAACTAATCAGAGTCTAGCTTTCATTTATTTAGTACCTTCTACAAAATGACAGCTAGAATTTGATTGGTTTCAATAGGCAACATCCCCACTTTTTCAAACCCGCAGCTTAGTAAATCTAGCCCTAAGGATTCTACTTAAATCTTTTCTTTGTTTCCAAACGAGACAGCCGAGAGGACAAGTTCTGCATGGAGTCTGTCCCCTCTGTGATAAGCAGGTTGGAAGAATTTTTAGCGTCAATAGATATTCAGGACGCTTATCTCCACCTTCACATTTGGGAGGGTCAACAGTCTCTTCTATGATTCACAGGTGGACAGTCACACTTCCAATTTAGGGCTCTTCCTTTTGGTCTTTCCACAGCTCCAAGAATCTTTGCGACAATTATGACAGTCATGGCAACTCGGCTACGCATCTTGGGTGTAATCATAATTCTGTACTTGAACGACCTTCTATTCAAGTCCTCTTCAAGGCACCTGCTGGAGAGGAAAATTTGACGCTTTCCATCAGAATCCTGGGACAACACGGGTGGATAATCAATTATCCAAATTTCAAACTTTTTCCTTGCCAAAACATGTTGTTCTTAGGCCTCCTAAAGGAAAAAGTTCACCAGAGAATTTTTCTTCTGGAGTCTAAGGTTCGTTTTCTTCAGATACCTGTAAAGGAAATTCTAGATTACCCTTGTCCTTCCATACTCTTGGGCTTGAAGGTCATAGGGAAAATGGTTTCAACTCTCAAAACTATTCCTTACGGTCACTTCCACTCCCGTACATTTCAGTGGGACCTCCTGAGACAGTGGTCAGGATCTCGCCTCCATCTCGGTGCTCAGCAGATCTCCTTAGCCAGGGAGACTCTGCTGCCTCTTCGGTAGTGGTATGTTCAGTAACAGTTAACGACAGGTAGTTCGTTTATCCCAAGGTCCTGGACCCTGGTCACCACATATGCGAGTCTGAGAGGCTAGGGAGCAGTGACTTTTCAGCTTTGATTGCAAGGCTTATGGACAAGCAGGGAGTTGTTACTTCCAATAAATGTGCTAGAGTTGAAGGGGACCTCAACTTCAGGGAGCGCAATTGCAAGGAAGACCGGATCGTCTTCAATCAGACAATGCTATAGCAGTGGCATACATGAACCATCAGGGAGGAACAAAAAGTACAAGAGCCATGTAAGTGGCGGATCAGATCTTCTCTTGGGCAGAGACTTTTGTACCGCCACTGTTCATCCCAGGAGTAAATAACTGAGAAGCGGATTACTTAAGCAAACACGCAATCCTTCCAGGGGAGTGGTCATTGCGTTCACAAGTTTTTTAGGATCTGGTTCGGCGTTGGGGCCTTCCGGATCTGGATCTAATGGCTCACGGTACAATCACCAGGTTCCAGGTTTTGCACAAGAACAAGGGTCCCCTTGGCATCCGCAGTAGACGTGATAACCCATGAAGTGGTAATTTCAGTTGGGTTTCTTATTTCCACCGATTCCAATGATCCTGCGGGTTCTCAGATGGATTCACTTAGGAAGTCTTCCAGTGAACCTAGTAGCACCGAATTGAACCAGTCAGGTTTGGTACGCAAACATTCTTCTCATGGCAGAAGGACCAGGTTGGGCCCTTCCTCTCAGACTCGATCTTCTCAGACAAGGTCCATTCCATTATCTGGATCTAGCGCGGTTAGCTTTAACGGCATTGCTATTGAAGCTGAAATCTGGAGATCTAAGGGTTTTTCTTCCAGGGTAGTAGAAACCTTTAATGAAGGCCAGGAAGTTCTTAATGTTCTTCTCCTTTTGATCCTCTGATTTCTGTAGAATAGAGGTTTTTGACGTGGAAGGTGGTGGTCTTATTAGCCTCTGCCTGTCTAATTTCGGAACTGGGTGCACTATTTTGCAAGGTCCCTTACCTGGTATATCATGACGATCTTGAGGACTGTTCCTTTTGTTTCTTCCTAAGTGGTCTCCAGTTTCCACATCGAGATTGTGATTCCGGCCTTTCAGGACAAAGTTCATTCATCGGAATCTTTGTCTTCAGTCTCTTTGGACATTGTCGGCGCCCTAAGAATTTGTCTCCAGGACCTCGTTTTATCGTAAATCTGATTCTCTGTTTGTTTATGATTCTAATAAGAGGGGCTGGCCAACTAACAAGTAATCAATTCCCCGTCTGATTAAGTCAACAATAAAACATGCTTAGGTGAGTGTGGGCCATCCTGTGCCAGGAAATCTCATGGCACATTCCACACGTTCGGTTGGGGCGACTTGGGCCGCGCATCATGGGCTCTCCGCTGAACAGCTTTGTCGTATGGCTACCTGGTCCTCTATTCACACTTTTACCAGATTTTACCCATTCAACGTTTTTGCATCCTCAGATGCTTGTTTTGGTCGCAGTGTTGTGCGAGGCGGGCCATCAAAGCCTTCCCTCCCTTAAGGGCTACTTTAGAAGGTCCTCATAGTAGCACTGTCCCCCAGCTTGGATGAAGGAGAAAAGGAGATTTTTGTACTTTTATTAAATCATTCTCCAAGTCCATCTGAGGATAACTGCGTTCTTGCTCTTCTGTATGATTTTGACTGTGTGGTTCCCTTCCTTGATTGCTGACTCCTGCCAGAGGGGAGGAGTCAGCAGCAAAGTTAGTAAACTATTAAGTGCCAACTCCATGCGCCCTCATACAATCCATGGTAGCAGTGTTCCCCCAGATGGACTCGGAAAAAGAGATTTAATGTAAGTACAAAAGTCTCCTTTTTACAGTGTTTACGCCTTCATAGTTATTACATTATCTGCTTTGTAGGTGTGATTTTTAAGTTAAACTAGATTTATTTTCATTCCCGGCAGTACTTTACTTAATTATTTGGTATATAGTTAATTTCTATTGTTATTTTGTGTTATGTTCACAAAGTCTGGAACAATTAATCGGGAGTGTTACCAGGGGGTTTTAGGTGATGGTTTGCTGGAGCAGTGGTACTCATGGCTCTTGTCACTTCCTCGTGGAATGTGACTCGTATCTGTGTTTATGTAGGCAACCTGCGCCTGTTCTTTTTAGTGGCAAGTGTGTTACATCTATATGTTTTAACTATATAATGGATACATTGAGATACCCTGAGGATCTTTCCCTCCCACCACACACTTTTCTCCCTTCTCTCTCCCCCCTTATCATTGCTTTTTTTTTCTTCCTGTCTTTTCTGAGCCTCATAACAATGTGCACCAATTTCCAAATGTTCCTTGCTTGGTTCCAGATCCAAATATATATTTTCAAATAGTATTATAGTGTTTAGAATGTATTGCTCTGTGTGTCTTTTTTTAAAATACAAGTATTACACTACAGGCACTAAAAAGTGTCTCGCTTATCTGACGGTATATTATTTTCAATATACAGTCCCTTACACAGTAGGCCTTCCAATTCCGGATGGTAACTTGACCAGCCTTCCATTGACAAATAGAGGCACCAGATAAACTCTTCTGTTATTCTCTCTTGATAGATAGATATATAGTGCTGAAATTCTAATATAGCACTGTATTGTTTAGGGAGGGCCTAGCAGGGATTAAACTGTATTTTTCTGAAGTTGCACTGATAGGTGTAGGGTCTACTATACACCCAAAATCGAGTGCTCGATTGCGAACAGTCAAAAATGAAGAGGAAGACAAGCAGGCTTGTCTGTAGAATTTGCAGGCAAATTCTACTGCGTTATATAGGTAACACCCAAAGAGAAGAGCTCCATTTCTCCATTGCTAATTGTAATTGCTGAAATAGAAATTATAGGCCTGCCTGGCTTGGGTTAAATCAGCAGTTACATTTTATTGTATCATAGCTCACTCAGAAACAGGAGAGGTGGCAGGGTTCAGTGCTGAAACAGAAATTGTAATAATAGGGCTGTCAGTGTTCTTAAAAGTCTCCATGATTATTGTGCCATAGTTCATACTGAAGCAGGAGGGGTGACATTGTTGTTGTCATTCTCTAGTCTCAGTTAAGATTATACTAATCCCTCTAACTCATGTGCTAAAGCCTATGTTGAAGTGCATACTGGTTTAAAAGTCAGGTAAACTAAAATGTAAATAGACTGCTTGTACCCTTTTAAAGAAAATAAAAAACCTTTCTAAAAAAGGTGAACGTTTATTGTAGAAAAAACAAAAAATTGCCACGATACCATTCTACCCAAAATATTACCAGGCATACCAGCATCAGGTATCTCCCTACTCTTAGCTAGATTTCAGCACCTGCTGCAATCTACATTGTCATCATTTTCACCCTCATCATTGTGTACATCTTTCTCAAATAATACTAATTCATCCCCACTGGAATCCACCATCGTAGATGTCTGTGTACTTTGATGTAATTGCCGATAATGGCCTTCCTCATGGAATTTGTAGTTCGTTTTTTGGGCAATTCTTTTAGAGCAGAGCAAATATCAAAATGTTGTGCTGACTCATCTGCATCACCACTGGGTGTCTTGGGAAAGCTACGTTTTTTCCGACAAGCAGTTGCCAGAGAAACTGAAGGAGAAGACGTCATTACAAGATGTTTATAGCGCTTGGATCCTGGTGAAGTGAATTAAGTACTTGATCTACAATTACAATACAGTTGGCAGATTTGCTTAGTTTCATTTCATCCGTAAAATTTCTGTAGCTGCTTCTCAAAAAGTATAATTAAGGCAGTCACTTGACTCAAGCTAACCG